>NC_059199.1:320000-347500 GCF_020615455.1 Coregonus clupeaformis | reverse complement strand
GGTGACTGTCAGGGGTGCAGGGGAAGAGATACACACAAACACACACACTCCTGCAGTATGTCCCGTTGTACACTCTCTGACCCTCTATCACGTCGCCTACAACCTCTCCTGTAGATCTAGCTACTGTAGGCCTACATGGGAAGAATAGAAATGTGAAAAAGCTGAATGTAGCCTATATTTAAACGAAAAAAAGCGACCATACTACAGAACATTAGGATCAGATGGGTTTGTCTAGCCCTGTGCTGAATTAGCTAGTTCACCACAGCCAAAGCAGCTTCATTGAGAAAGCAGATCATGTACAGGATAGACTGTGTGAAACATGCTCGTCAATCTCCTGTAATACACTCATTACATTTAGGGATTTAGGAGATTGCAGGGAGAGAGTGTGTGTGTGTGTGTGCGTGGGTGTGTGTTTGTGTTTGTGTGTGTGTCCGTGTGTTCGTGTTTGTGTGTGTGTGTGTGTGTGCGTGTTTAGTGCACTAATATAGTCCAGTATATGTATAGGAGGATCAGGCCACCGCTAAGTCAGTTCCAGCCGCAGCTTTTAACAGAAACAGGGTCAATGCTGTCTAAAGCCCAGCGCTTTGACAGACTCCTGAGTTAGGCAACAGCTAGCTAGGCAAATCCCCCAAAACACACTCAAATCCCTCGCTGTGTCATTAGCTCCAGAGGAAAGACCCAGGCACCCCACGCACCCCACTCATCCTAACACACAGCGACATATAAGACTTCCTGTCAAAGGCCTCATCCACATCCCTTATATCCTTCCCTTCCCTCCCTAGCTCCTTAGAAACATTCAAAATTCAAATTCCTTGATGAGATTCCCTTTCCATTTTCCCTGCCAGTCAACCAGCCGTGCAGCTGAAACGCATCAGAGACACTTTGGGCTCTGTTCAAATAGGGAGTCTTTTTAAAATGGGAATCCGACGGCTCTACAGATTCTAATGAAATGAAGTGTCAT
Organism: Coregonus clupeaformis; assembly: GCF_020615455.1. NCBI lineage: Eukaryota > Metazoa > Chordata > Actinopteri > Salmoniformes > Salmonidae > Coregonus > Coregonus clupeaformis. The sequence continues at coordinate 346,539 of NC_059199.1, read as the reverse complement.
GCATAGCAAATCAGTTCTGCTCTTTTATTCGCCTAATGGCTTCAATGACACCTGTAGGACGGAGGTAACGGGACAAAAGGGAGGATGGGAGAGGACAGTCGCCACGCTAAGGGGAGATGACAGGAGCTTGACGCGGATCAATGGTCGCTCCTTAAGATAGAAGAAGGTGGTGACTGCAGCGGTCACGGTCACAGATCCCCATGCGTTGGACCGTAAAGGTTGGTGGCCATTTTGGAGACAGACATTTGTGGTTGTTGTGTGATAGCGATAGAAGTATGAAAGGTTTTATCCACAGTTGATATGCCATTAGGTATCAGACTAGTCCAGTGTAGTAGTAGGATTTCTGTCAGTCTGGCATACAGTATCAGGTTATTGTTATGCCCAATTATAATTTTTTGGCCAAATCTACCTGGCAGATGTTTTGGTCTTTTTCAAAACTCAATGTTTTCTTCCAATTCAACCTTGGCCTGTTGGAACAAACTAAAGCCTTGCAGTAAGGACATACTGTAGCTACGAGGAGGGTTCTTCAGTCAGTCGGCCTGTTAGTAATGTCAGAGTGAGTCTACTCCCACTCCCTCCAGCTACAGTGACTCAACCCCTAACTAAGGAACATCGCCTAACCCATTGCTCCTCACTCAGTCACAGTGGGGCAAGGAGTTCAGTGTAGCAGCATGGAATTCTCAAATAAATACTATCTCTCTCTCTCTCTTTCTGGCTCGGTGAAGACTGCCTAAGGTGTACTGCTGCTGTTAATAGACTGAATCATTGGTGAGGAGGAGCTCACTCGCTCTGCTTCCTGAAGCTCCTGGGGTGTGTGTGTGTGTGTGTGTGTGTGTGTGTGTGTGTGTGTGTGTGTGTGTGTGTGTGTGTGTGTGTGTGTGTGAGAGAGAGAGAGAGAGAGTTTAGCCTCCTATTTTCTCATCCCACCCAAATCTACTTCCTTGGCTCCTCCTGTCTCTCCACCTCTTTCTCTCTCTCTCTCTCTCTCTCTCTCTCTCTCTCTCTCTCTCTCTCTCTCTCTCTCTCTCTCTCTCTCTCTCTCTCTCTCTCTCTCTCTCTCTCTCTCTCTCTCTCTCTCTCTCTCTCTCTCTCTCTCTCTCTCTCTCTCTCTCTCTCTCTCTCTCTCTCTCTCTCTCTCTCTCTCTCTCTCTCTCTCTCTCTCTCTGGTATGATGGGTAGAGGAGGTGCAGTGAAGCTGGTAAAGGTGTTTGCATACCCACAGCCCACGGGATGTGTATTATCAGGATGAGTGATTGTCTGAGCCCAAGGCGTTTGTCGTGCCCTCAACCTTGTGGAAAGTTAACACAGAGATAAGGCTTCTGGAGCTTTCACACATCTATATACTAACAAACACAGAGACATACAGAATGCACAAGCGCTAACAGACACACTGCAGTTTCCACACACACTGACAATTAGACATTACGTGTTTCAGAACTCGCAAAGATACACTCGTTGCTACATTTTTCATAAGGGGAAATCATGTCTGAAATGTCAAAGTGGAAATTACAAACTTCAGAAGCCTTTTTAAACCTAAAATATCCAACAAGTGTTACATTTCCTGCATTGCAGGAACGTTATCCTGCAACAGCGTGATCAAATTAAGATCCTACATCTGTAAATCATAAACTTGGGCGCTAAGCCTAAGCAGAGACAGAGACACTGACAATAAGTAACAATGCAGGAGAGCGGGAGAGAGGGAGAGAGGGCCGCAGGCATGGAGAGGGTGAGAGAGGGGGAGAGAGAGAGAGAGAGAGAGAGGGGGGTGGAGAAGGAGAGAAGGAGAGAAGGAGAGAGAGAGGGGGGGTGGAGAAAGAGAGAAGGAGAGAAGGAGAGAGAGGGCCACAGGCATGGAGACCAAGATTAACAACATCCCTGCATATGGAGTGGGGAGAGAAATATAGGCGCTGTTGAGATCAGCGGTGGAGATAGACGGGCACGCGGGTGACCCCCAGGGGCAAGGGGCAAGGGGGTCGGAGCTGACAGCAAAGGAACCGCCAACAGTCCCCAAGAGTACGCCTCTTCCTCTTCCTCCATCATCATCATTCATCATCACACAACGGAAGAGCCACTCACCCAAAACACACATTCTAGAATACAGTATATTGGCTGTGTGTGTGTGTGTGTGTGTGTGTGTGTGTGTGTGTGTGTGTGCAAGCTTGTGTGTGTGTACATGTTTTATTCATGACAGGACCAGTTCAAGTGATACAAAATATTAGCTTTTGAAACATCTAACAGACATGTCAGATTGAAAATATTGCTATTTGACTCATATTTGGGCTCCCGAGTGGCGCAGTGGTCTAAGGCACTGCATCTCAGTGCTTGAGACGTCACTACAGACCCCCTGGTTCGATTCCAGGCTGTATCACAACCGCCGTGATTGGGAGTCCCATAGGGCGGCGCACAATTGGCCCAGCGTCGTCCGGGTTTGGCCGGTGTAGGCCGTCATTGTAAATAAGAATTTGTTCTTAACTGACTTGCCTATTTAAATAAAGGTTAAAAAAAAAAACGATAAAAAAATATTTAATCCTTATGAATATATATCAGATGCATTCTATGTAATGCAGAAGGTCTTACAGTGTTTTACGATTGCTTACACACTCAAATTAAACTTTTCCCACAATTAGCAAAACCTTACACTCAAGGAGCAAAACTAGATTTGCACAACTGTAAGCACATTGTCAGCTTCACACTATTTGCAAAACATTACACACAGTGATTTGCAAAACACTAAACACACTTGTATACATCAGACACAGAAGAATATCATGATGTCACTTCCTTGCAATTCCAAAGCACTGACTGTCAAATTACCACACCTATGAGCCAATCTGTTAAACACAGCCATCAGGTGCACAAACCCATGGTTGCTAAATTGTAGACACACCAATCAGGTTTAAGCACTATAAAAATGCAGCAGGTAGGTTCACCTGCCTTCAACCAAAATGGAAGGAGTCAGAAGAAGAGTGAGGGTGAGAGGAGGAGTACACAGAGAAGGAGAAGGAGGTAGAGGAAGAGGCAGAGGCCGAGCCAGAGGTCGAGGAAGACCTGAAGCAGGAGGAAAACGTGCACAAAGAAGAAGAGGACCAAACTTATCAAATGACATTCGTGCAACACTAGTGGACCATGTTGTGAACCACGGATTGATGCTGAGGGAGGCTGGACTGATAGTTCAGCCAAATCTTAGCAGATATACAGTGTCATCTGTCATAAGGACTTTTCGACAGGAAAACAGGTAAAAGAAGATCTGTCTACAGTTACAGTAATCAGCCGCTTATTGTATGCACCATATCAGCACTTGTGATACCCCTTCCTGTGACATTGTACAGTAAGTTACATGTATTATTTTCTACATAGGATTGAGGGTCGGGAACGACAAGGAGGAAGGGGGCCCATATTCACGCAAGAACAAGAGAGAGAGATAATAAACATGGTTTTGGCCAATAATGCTATCAGGCTCAGAGAACTACAAGCCAACATTGTCGGTGACCATGCCATTTTCAATAATGTCCATCAGGTCTCTCAGTCAACACTGGCACGCATCCTGAAAAGACATCAGGTTAAAATGAAACAACTTTATCGAGTGCCTTTTGAGCGGAATTCAGAGAGGGTCAAACGGCTGCGGCATGAGTATGTGGAGGTTTGTATTGTTCACTTTAGCACTGTGATGTTGCATACTGCACACATAATTTTTTTACATTGACTGTATACTAGACCTATCCTGAACTACACAATCTTGTCTTTCACTGTATTTCAGAGAGTTTTGCAGATGGATGCTGAGGAAATCCTGCATGAATTCATATATATTGATGAGGCATGGTTCAACCTCACAAAAGCAAGAAGGAGAGGCAGAAATATCATTGGCCACAGGGCTATAATCAATGTCCCAGGGCAACGTGGGGGTAACATCACCCTACTTAAAAATCATACAATGTGATTTTCTGGATTTTTTGTTTTAGATTCCATCTCTCACAGTTGAAGTGTACCTATGATAAAAATTACAGACCTCTACATGCTTTGTAAGTAGGAAAACCTGCAAAATCGGCAGTGTATCAAATACTTGTTCTCCCCACTGTATTTGAGAATGCTGTTCATTGACTACAGCTCAGCGTTCAACACCATAGTGCCCACAAAGCTCATCACTAAGCTAAGGACCCTGGGACTAAACACCTCCCTCTGCAACTGGTTCCTGGACTTCCTGACGGGCCGCCCCCCAGGTGGTAAGGGTAGGCAACAACACGTCTGCCACGTTGATCCTTAACACTGGGGCCCCTCAGGGGTGCGTGCTTAGTCCCCTCCTGTACTCCCTGTTCACCTACGACTGCATGGCCAAACACGACTCCAACACCATCATTAAGTTTGCTGACGACACAACAGTGGTAGGCCTGATCACCGACAATGATGAGACAGCCTATAGGGAGGAGGTCAGAGACCTGGCAGTGTGGTGCCAGGTCAGCAACCTCTCCCTCAAGACAAAGGAGCTGATCGTGGACTACAGGAAAAGGTGGGCCAAACAGGCCCCCATTCACATCGACGGGGCTGTAGTGAAGCGGGTCGAGTTTCAAGTTCCTTGGTGTCCACATCACCAACGAACTATGAAGAGGGCACGACAACATCTTTTCCCCCTCAGGAGAAAAGTTCTACAGCTGCACCATCGAGAGCATCCTGCCCAGTTGCATCATCGCCTGGTATGGCAACTGCTCGGCATCTGACCGTAAGGCGCCACAGAGGGTAGTGCGCACGGCCTAGTACATCACTGGGGCCAAGCTTCCTGCCATCCAGGACCTATATACTAGGCGGTCTCAGAGGAAAGCACAAAAAATTGTCAAAGACTCCAGGTTCCCAAGTCATAGACTGTTCTCCCTGCTACCGCACGGCAAGCGGTACCGGAGCGCCAAGTCTATGACAAAAAACCTCCTTAACAGCTTGTACCCCCAAGCCACTGCTGAACAATTAATCAAATGGCCACCCGGACTATTTACATTGACCCCCCCCCCCCATTTGTTTTTACACTGCTGCTACCCACTGTCTATTATCTATGTATGGTCACGTTACCGCTACCTACATGTACAAATTACCTTGACTAACCTGTACCCCCACACATTGACTCGGTACCGGTACCCCCTGTATATAGCCTCGTTATTGTTATTTTATTGTGTTACTTTTTATAATTTTTTACTTTAGTTTATTTGGTAAATATTTTCTTAACTCTTTCTTGAACTGCATTGTTGGTTAAGGGCTTGTAAGTAAGCATTTCACAGTAAGGTCTACACCTGTTGTATTCGGCACGTGACGAATAAAGTTTGATTTGATTTGATAGTCATTACCACTTGGCACACATTTGCGACAGGATTACGACCGCACACTCTGATGTCCCCACTCACAACCGGCACTATTTTCAATAATCCTTCCTCCCATCCCTCCCTCTATCCATCCCTCCCTCTATCTATCCCTCCCTCTATCCATCCCTCCCTCTATCTATCCCTCCCTCTATCCATCCATCCCTCTATCCATCCCTCCTTCCTCCCATCCCTCCCTCTATCTATCCCTCCCTCTATCCATCCCTCCTTCTATCCATGCCTCCTTCCTCCCATCCCTCCCTCTATCCATCCCGCCTTCTATCCATCCCTCCCTCTATCCATCCCTCCTTCTATCCATCCCTCCTTCCTCCCATCCCTCCTTCTATCCATCCCTCCTTCTATCCATCCCTCCTTCTATCCATCCCTCCCTCTATCTATCCCTCCCTCTATCCATCCCTCCCTCTATCCATCCCTCCTTCCTCCCATCCCTCCCTCTATCTATCCCTCCCTCTATCCATCCCTCCCTCTATCCATCCCTCCTTCCTCCCATCCCTCCCTCTATCTATCCCTCCCTCTATCCATCCCTCCCTCTATCCATCCCTCCTTCCTCCCATCCCTCCTTCTATCCATCCCTCCCTCTATCTATCCCTCCCTCTATCCATCCCTCCCTCTATCCATCCCTCCTTCCTCCCATCCCTCCCTCTATCTATCCCTCCCTCTATCCATCCCTCCCTCTATCCATCCCTCCTTCTATCCATGCCTCCTTCCTCCCATCCCTCCCTCTATCCATCCCTCCTTCTATCCATCCCTCCCTCTATCCATGCCTCCTTCCTCCCATCCCTCCCTCTATCCATCCCTCCTTCTATCCATCCCTCCCTCTATCCATCCCGCCTTCTATCCATCCCTCCCTCTATCTATCCCTCCATCCTCCCATTTTCTCTGGCATTTCCTCCATCCTTCCCTCCCTCCATAACTCCTCCTACTCTGTGGCAATGTCTTCTCTTTTTCTTATTCTCTCCGTTAATAATCCTTTCTCCCCTCCTCTCCCTCCATCCCTCCTCCCTGGCACTTCCTTATTTTCTCTCTTTTTTTTAAATTAAAGATGTCTGGTGGCCAACCCGTTCCAGAGAAAATGGATCCTGACAAAAGGATGCAACACAAGCGAGGAAAGAGATCAATGTAATTGCCGTGGCAACAAAAGGAGGGTTTATGTTGCGCAATAATGACATGTGGAGCGCCTAGGAACATAACTAAGCGATTTACATTTCGTTTTCATTGCTAAATTGCGGAGAGAGAAACAGCCAAAATACTTGAGTCCACAAAGGATATGTGGAGATTGGATTTTGTCTCTTGTTATAATCACAGCAATCATCGTCAGGTTATTTGGTTTCTACGTGGAGAAACAGAAACAGTGATGTTGTGGTTGATCACGCTGGTAAAGTCATTAGAACTGTGTGAAGGAGTGTAATGTGTTATTAGCATGGACTCGGATGACTCTCTTGTGTCTTATAAAGAGAGGATGATGACCATCCTGTGTCTCATAAAGACAGGATAAGTAACAAGACATCATTGTATAATTATGAAAGGGCTCGTAGACGGTTTTCTTGTGGAGAAGAGATTGGATCCCCATGTCCATTCACATAACAGACACATGCATATGTAGCTTTGCAGTTATCACCATGTAGTTATCATCTCTACTGTCTTGTATCCAAAATGACTCTCATCTCAAGAGGAAATTGTCAATATCGTGCCCTCTACGTGGTATTTTCACATGTTCAATTCCCAGGTAAGAGAGGGGGCCACAGTGGTTCTCTGTAGCTCAGCTGGTAGAGCATGGCGCTTGTAACGCCAAGGTAGTGGGTTCGATCCCTGGGACCACCCATACACAAAAAATGTATGCACGCATGACTGTAAGTCGCTTTGGATAAATGTGTCTGCTAAATGGCATATTATTATGTAGGGGGGCAATATTGACAATTTACTCCTTTTGGATACATTTCCTCAACACTGCCAACAGTCTCCTTTTCTATAAAATGTGTTCTGCTCACAGGGGGCTGTTTTATTTCCATTTCCCCTATATAATATTGTATACAAAATGATTGACACATTTGTCTTACCCTTTTTTAATCTGTTGCACACATTTATTACTTGTTAGATCAGATTTGTTGAAACGTCTGTATTCCATTGACTCCTTTACCACATCTATTCATGTTTTTCCATATACAGTATGTCTACTCTGTAATATTTATTGTGATGTTAATGTATTATTTGTATTAAATTGACCGGATGTACATGCCTCTAGAGGTTATTTAAGTAGGTGTGCTTCGCGGAGGTGCATGACCTAACGAAGATCCAACTCGGATTGAAACGTTGTCTTTATTGTACGTCTGATTAAATCACCATGGGAGTATACCAGAGTTGCGGACATTCCTTTTTTCCTTCATTAATTATAATCCACATAATAATTCACATTTCCTGTTGCAGCAGGATTATTTTCCTGCTGTAGCAAACTGGCCAAAATGAAGATCCTACACCTGTACAGTTCAGAGCAGAAGAGCGATCCTTGGGAAGGATTCTAACATATCGGCAAAAAGCTCCTGTTACTTCATTACCTTCTCCTCCTCATATGCCCTCTTCTGTCAATCAGCCCTGCTCTCACCCAGAAGAGCTGAGGTGGAAGATATCGATCTGAACACACACTCACACCCACACCATCCCCTGTCTCTCTATCAGGTGGGGCACCTTTAACTGAACACCCACACTCTCACTCAGTTGTAAGCATGTACACACACGCATACAAACACACGCATACAAACACACACAAACACACACACACACACACACATGCAATCTTCAAAGCAAAAACCCTTACATTTCTCACCTCTTTATTTAAAAAAAGAAATCTCTCCTCTTTCACGCTACTGCTCTTCACTGCTTCCTGTGAGGGAAGTAGCGAATCACAGAGTGGCTAATGCTAATGGATTTTGCCTTGTCATCAGCTCTAACCCACTCCAGCCTTCACCCTCAAATCCACTTCAATCACCGTCCACAACACATGGACTGAGAAAGAGAGATAGAGACTTGTACACAAACTGTCTGGGCCAGTCTACAAACCCCTGTTTTCTCCTTCAACAACCAATGTATTATCCCACTGCCAACAGTGTCCTTGGCCACAGTTCACCACAGATTTCAATAGGAAAGAGGGGGGGTGGGGGGTATGCTAAACACTAAGTCTGAAAGCAGCAGGACGCCACCAGTGTGTGGCTACAGCCTGTCCTCATAAAACTACTTACAGGGGACTTGCTGCAAGTGACCTTGACTGTGTCCCCACAACACATAACATCCCCATAATACACAGTGTCCTACTGAGGAACAGCATGAATCCATCTGTACATGCCTTGGATGCATTTACACTCCTTCTCACAAAGCATTGGAATCCATTAGAGAAGAATAAAGCATTGAGGTGATAGTGTGAAGCCTGTGCCAGCTTTTCAGTCAGTCTCTCTGCCTGAATCCTATTCTTGCCCTAATGGGAACAGGTAGGACATTCTTAGCGGTAGAACAAGTGAGAAGGTCGGAGGGGCAAAGTCATTTGTCATACAGTGGCTTGCGAAAATATTCCCCCCCCCTTGGCACTTTTCCTATTTTGTTGGCTTACAACCTGGAATTAAAATGGATATTTTGGGGGGGTTTGTATCATATGATTTACACAACATGCCTACCACTTTGAAGATGCAAAATATTTTTTATTGTGAAACAAACAAGAAATAAGACAAAAAAACAGAAAACTTGAGCATGCATAACTATTCACCCCCCCAAAGTCAATACTTTGTAGAGCCACCTTTTGCAGCATTTACAGCTGCAAGTCTCTTGGGGTATGTCTCTATAAGCTTGACACATCTAGCCACTGGGATTTTTGCCCATTCTTCAAGGCAAAACTGCTCCAGCTCCTTCAAGTTGAATGGGTTTCGCTGGCGTACAGCAATCTTAAGTCAAACCACAGATTCTCAATTGGATTGAGGTCTGGGCTTTGACTAGGCCATTCCAAGACATTTAAATGTTTCCCCTTAAACCACTCGAGTGTTGCTTTAGCAATATGCTTAGGGTCATAATCCTGCTGGAAGGTGAACCTCCGTCCCAGTCTCAAATCTCTGGAAGACTGAAACAGGTTTTCCTCAAGAATTTCCCTGTATTTAGCGCCATCCATCATTCCTTCAATTCTGACCAGTTTCCCAGTCCCTGCCGATGAAAAGCATCCCCACAGCATGATGCTGCCACCACCATGCTTCACTGTGTTGATGGTATTCTCGGGGTGATGAGAGTTATTTTTTTCATTTCACTTCACCAATTTTCACTATTTTGTGTATGTCCTTTACATGAAATCCAAATAAAAATCAATTTCAATGACAGGTTGTAATGCAACAAAATAGTAAAAACGCCAAGGGGGATGAATACTTTTGCAAGGCACTGTACATCCAACTTCATTGTTTTATTTTTCTGCCGACAGCGCCACCTGTCGAAGCAACATTGAGTCTGTGGGGTTATTGGACGTGGGACGACGAGCAGGATGAAAAGAAAGATTAGATATAATGAGGTAAGAAAAGAGTCTGTCTGCACAATTAAAGCTTTCATTTAACCAGGAAAGGAAGGACGGTAGCCAAGGAAACCGAGGGAGGGAGGGATGCCCGGCAGCCAATGAATGCAAATGTTGTCGTCGTGGTTGGAAAAATTTAAACAGAAACCACGCCGGCAGCTGGCGGTGGGTACTGTGTAGTCGATGGGTCCAGGGGTGATTGGCAGGGGGAGTAAACTTGGCCACGTCTTTGGGGAATCATAGTTTGGAACTGATAAGAAGATTCTGACCGCCCCCCTTTTTCAGATCACCATATCTCATCATCAGAGATCTTTTCTTTAATGCTTATCTTGGTGTTTTCAATCTATTATGGGTTGCGATAATGTGTTTGAATTAACTTTATTGATTTCAGGCCTGACCTTATACTCATCCCTATGAAAAGCTGCAAATTAATCTTTATTTGTTTTGGTTTTGTTTGTTGTCAGTATTGGATACAGCCATTGAATATTCATTCAGGCTAGCGAGCCACAAGGGAATCATATGTTAACCCTGGCGTATGGCAAGATCTTTTTCAGTCAATGGCAGGTGACCATTTCATGGTCAAGTGTGGTCAACCCTTTTGTACACAGAGATGAGGTGGGGTTGAGGGGAGGCTAATCACTAGCTAAACACACACAGAGGGAATTCCATCAGTGGTTAATATGACTTACAACATGTTTCATTGATGATCATAATGGAGGGAGAGGGAGAGCTAGAAAGAGAGAGAGAAAGCGAGAGAGAGACAGGGAGAGAGAGAGAGATTATTATCTATTTCACTTGCTTTGGCAATGTAAACATATGTTTCCCATGCTAATAAAGCCCTTTGAATTTAATTGAATTGAGAGAGAGAGAGAGAGAGAGAGAGAGAGAGAGAGAGAGAGAGAGAGAGAGAGAGAGAGAGAGAGAGAGAGAGAGAGAGTGAGAAAGAGAAAGAGAAAGAGAGATGCGCTCTCGCCCATGGCCCAAAATCTTTGTTGGCACAGCACTCAATGATTTCTAGCCACTCACTCTCTCTCACTACTCCCAACTCTTAGTACATGTTCTTATGTTGTGACCGAGTCACTTAGAGTCTCTCTCCTAAGTCTTTATGACTTGTGCCCTTGTAAACTTCACGGCACACATTTCTCCAGAGAGGAGAGTTGATGCTTTATTAAGAGTGTCCAAACCCATGAGCTTGAGAGATGACTGAGAGGAGAGGAGAGCTACTCACTCTAGTAGTCCAACGGCTACATCTCTAATGGAAATAGCGTCACCATCAGACCTGGGTTGAAAGAGTATTTGTTTTCTTTCAGATACTTAGAGCTTTTTATTGAGCCTTCCTGGAGAGTCAGGCGGGCAAGATTAGCACGTTTGGAACAATTCCATTGGTTAAATGGAATTTAAACTCAATTTAGGCACAGCTAAAGTATTTGAAAGAAAACCATCACTATTTGAACCCAGGTCTGTCTAGTAGTCGGCGGATCCATCTCTTATGGAGGATCTTCCACAGCCCTAGCAGTCAATTAGCTAGTGTGAAACCCTCAAAGGTCTAATATAGCTTTCTGAAATCTAATATTACATGGTTTCTCTCCAACTGGCTGTGTATAGATCTAAGGCTTCGAGGCATCAAGAAAGCTCCCCTTAGGGGGCAGCATGCCAAAAGTGCCTTAGCTTGACCCTGCGTCAACAATTTGCATGGATCAGAGTTGCATCCATCCGAGCGTGGTGCAATGTCAGGGTGAAACTCCCTCACAAACATAAATAACTCATTAATATAGTGACATCCACACCTCACATTCAATTAAAATGCAAAGCACTGATTTGGATTCACCCCTGAGGGTACACTGCATATTCCGCTTCATTATTACTGCCTTGAAACCCCCCACCCCCCATCTCTCTCATTCCCCATCTCCCTCTTCCTTTCTCTCTCCTCTCTCTCCTCTCTCTCCTTCTCTCCCTCTCTCCCATCCTGTACAGTATGTTCATATTCATCATGACCCACTTTCTTTATTTTGTACCCTCTCATTTCATTCCTCAACACACAGGCAGACAAAACTAGATGATGAGAGAGAAAGAGATAGACAGAGAGAGAGAGAGAGAGAGAGAGAGAGAGAGAGAGAGAGAGAGAGAGAGAGAGAGAGAGAGAGAGAGAGAGAGAGAGAGAGAGAGAGAGAGAGATTCCTCCTTTAAAGCAGTGGAACAACTAGGGACCTACTGTCAGGGAAAGAGGAGGAAAAAGAAAAACAGAGCATAACACCTTACTTCCTGCCTCCTTACTTCCTTCCTCCTTCCTTCCTGCCAAACCGAGTCGGGGATGTCAAGGTCCAACGTTACCTGTTGACATGCCAACCAGGTGGAACGTGAGCGATCCTCTCCTGATGACGGAGAGAGAGAGAGAGAGAGAGAGAGAGAGAGAGAGAGAGAGAGAGAGAGAGAGAGAGAGAGAGAGAGAGAGAGAGAGAGAGAGATGATGATGATGATGATAAAGAAGAAACAAACAACATGAGACTGTCAGTCATGATTTATAGAACTAGAACAACAACAAAGGGGCTCGGAGCCAACCATCGACTTTTCACTAGGGGGGAAGGGAGACGAGATACAGTATGGAGTAGAGAGATGGTAGAACATCTCCTTTATTGGGGATCCATAGCAAAACTGTAGCAAAACTCCAACAACACTTCTTCACCCCCCTCTTCCGTCCATACTACTCAGGTGGTACTGGGAGTCTACCTCTATACAGGGACAACAACATTACATTCTTTTTTCAGCCCCAATAGCTACTACTATGAACAAATGTGCTCAAAGGGATTTTATAGTGGATTGCAGGGTGTTATAGTGTTTTTTATGGTGGCGCAACTTTACATTTCAACAGTACAAATTCTTCATAGTCAGTGTATGGGTGGTGTGGAACTTGCTATTCTAGATTGTGAACTAGCCTTTTGAATTGTCTACTAATGGTAAAGCAGCAGTCGCTCTATCCAATAGGTAGTGGGCACAGAGTACACTTAATCTGCTAGACTAACAGTATACGGAGCAGAGCAGCAGAGGATGACCCCTCTGTGTCTTAGCTCTCAGCTGGACCAATTAGATCACCTCCTTGCTCTCAGCAAACTTTCGGGACTTTGTACAGACAGTACGGTAGCTATCACAGACGCGTCTAATCAATCCCAGACCAACAAACAAAGACGCGTCTAATCAATCCCAGACCAACACACACAGACGCGTCTACTCAATCCCAGACCAACACACACAGACGCGTCTACTCAATCCCAGACCAACACACACAGACGCGTCTACTCAATCCCAGACCAACACACACAGACGCGTCTACTCAATCCCAGACCAACACACACAGACGCGTCTACTCAATCCCAGACCAACACACATAGACGCGTCTACTCAATCCCAGACCAACACACACAGACGCGTCTACTCAATCCCAGACCAACACACACAGACGCGTCTACTCAATCCCAGACCAACACACACAGACGCGTCTACTCAATCCCAGACCAACACACACAGACGCGTCTACTCAATCCCAGACCAACACGTTCACTAGAGAACGTATACAGCAGTTGACATACAAGTAACATAGATGTCTAGAATATACTGTACACTGAGTGTACAAAACATTAGGAACACCTTCCTAATATTGAGATGCACCCCCACTTTTTCCCTAAGAATAGCCTCAATTCATCGAGGCATGGACTCTACAAGGTGTCAAGCGTTCCACATGGATGCTGGCCCATGTTGACTCCAATGCTTCCCACAGTTGTGTCAAGTTGGCAGGATGTCCTTTGGGTGGTGGACTATTCTTGATATACACAGGAAACTGTTGAGCAAGAAAAACCCAGTAGCGTTGCAGTTCTTGACACCTAGGACCATACCCTGTTCTAAGGCACATCAATCTTTTGTCTTGCCCATTTACCCTCTGACTGACACACACACACACACACAATCCATGTCTCAATTGTCTCAAGGCTTAAGAATCCTTCTTTAACCAGTCACCTCGCCTTCATCTACACTGATTGAAGTGGCATCAATAAGGGACCATAGTTTTCACCTGGATTCACCTGGTCAGTCTATGTCATGGAAAGAGCAGATGTTCCTAATGTTTTGTACACTCAGTGTACATAGAATGTTTATTGCCCTTAGAGGGCGTTTATTAAATTAAATATTTGAAGTTGTAGTCTTGTCTTGTATTCATTTGACTAATTTGTGAGCATACAGTAGGTGACATTACAGTGACATATAAATTATATCATTTTTGACATATACTAAAGAGACCATGTTGAAGTCATGGAAAAACATGATTGATGGAGTGCATCATCACTTCAACATGGTCTCTTTAGATTATGTCAAAAATTAATTACTAATGAGATACATGTATGCATGTTCCTATCTGGCCAACTGGGGGAGGAGAGGAAGGCCATGTGTTTCAAGTCAAATCAAATGTGTGGGTGGCCTTTAATTGAAATGGTGTACTTCAATAAAACGCGACCCCGAAACGGCCAACAGACAAAGAATAGGCAGGGAATAAACAAAAACAACAAAACTTCAGCGTTTTCCTTTCCAGGCTGCATGCGGGGGGTAGGATTGGATATAGGGGTGTGCTCTGGAGCGAAGACCCCAGCCTCGGTACCTTGTCCTGGGGAGAGAGAGGTAGAGGGATAACCTCTCTTTCCTGGTCGTCATGAATTATTCCACAGCCCAACCACCTGTTCTGTTCTGTTCTGTTGAGACCCAGTCAATGGGATTTGGCTGACAAAACCTTTGATCCCACAACAGCCACGACGTACTCCATAATGAGGCTCTTGTATCAGGCCTGTGTGATATCCCCCTCTCTCTCTTGCCCTTTCAGCCTCTCCCCCTATGTCCTCCATCTAAATATCTCTCTCCCTCTATGTCCTCCATCTAAACCTCTCTCTTCCTCTATGTCCTCCATCTAAACCTCTCTCTCCCTCTATGTCCTCCATCTAAACATCTCTCTCCCTCTATGTCCTCCATCTAAACATCTCTCTCCCTCTATGTCCTCCATCTAAACCTCTCTCTCCCTCTATGTCCTCCATCTAAACCTCTCTCTTCCTCTATGTCCTCCATCTAAACCTCTATCTCCCTCTATGTCCTCCATCTAAACATCTCTCTCCCTCTATGTCCTCCATCTAAACCTCTCTCTCCCTCTATGTCCTCCATTTAAATCTCTCTCTCCCTCTATGTCCTCCATCTAAACCTCTCTCTCCCTCTATGTCCTCCATCTAAACCTCTCTCTCCCTCTATGTCCTCCATCTAAACATCTCTCTCCCTCTTCGTCCTCCATCTGAACCTCTCTCTCCCTCTTTCTCAATATCTCCCTTGCTCTGACTTCCATCTAACTCTTGCAAGTTTCAAGTTTTCAAATTGTATTAGTCATATGTACAGGACACACATGGTATACACCATCCAACGAGATGCTTACTTACAGGTTCCCTCTCGATAATGCAACAACAATAAGAAATAATCAATTATAAGAGGCGGCACACATTCCAGTGATATGTAACATGCTGGCAGAACTGCAGAGAAAGGAGGGAGGGGAAGAAAGAGAGGAGGAGAGGAGGAGAGGTGAACAGAGGAGGGAGGGAGGAGAGGAGGAGAGGAGAACAGAGGAGGGAGGGAGGAGAGGAGGAGAGGTGAACAGAGGAGGGAGGGAGGAGAGGAGGAGAGGTGAACAGAGGAGGGAGGGAGGAGAGGAGGAGAGGTGAACAGAGGAGGAGAGGTGAACAGAGGAGGTAGGGAGGAGGAGGAGAGGGAGGGAGGGAGGGGGAGGGGAGGGGGAGGAGAGGTGAACAGAAGAGGGAGGGAGGGAGGAGAGGAGGAGAGGTGAACAGAAGAGGGAGGGAGGGAGGAGAGGAGGAGAGGTGAACAGAAGAGGGAGGGAGGGAGGAGGAGACAGAGAGGGAGCGGGAAGGAGAGGTGAACAGAGGAGGGAGGGAGGAGAGGAGGAGAGGTGAACAGAGGAGGGAGGGAGGAGAGGAGGAGAGGTGAACAGAGGAGGAAGGAGAGGAGGAGAGGAGGAGAGGTGAACAGAGGAGGGAGAGAGGAGAGGAGGAGAGGTGAACAGAGGAGGGAGGGAGGAGAGGAGGAGAGGTGAACAGAGGAGGGAGGAGAGGAGGAGAGGTGAACAGAGGAGGGAGGAGGGAGGAGAGGAGGAGAGGTGAACAGAGGAGGGAGAGAGGAGAGGAGGAGAGGTGAACAGAGGAGGGAGGGAGGAGAGGAGGAGAGGTGAACAGAGGAGGGAGGGAGGAAAGGAGGAGACGTGAACAGAGGAGGGAGGGAGGAGAGGAGGAGGTTAGGCTGTCCGGTCGTCAGCAGTTCTCACTGATGCTATCTGGGTATCAGCACCACAGCACGGCCCTTGGCCCTGTCTGTCCCTCACTCCACCCTCCAGCCTAGGGGCTTCCCGCACCAGCACCTACCCCAACTGCATGCACCGATAGCGGGCAAGAGGATAGGGCCAGAGGGGGCGTGCGGTGGGGGTGCTGGAGAATGGGGGGTATGGTGGTAGAATACACAAGGACAAATGGTGATGGGTCATATTGTGGGCATATGGCTCTTTTAGCACATCTATATGGGCTTTAGGTAAACAGAGACAGATGGGTACACACACACACCAAACACTACACCACACACACACACACACACACAAGCTAAAATAAGGCCTCAGAGAGTTACATATCATCCAGCCTGCAGGGTCTGTGTGGAACCCACAAAACCCTCCCCTCCACTTTCTCACTTTTTCTGTCCTCTCTCCCTCTCTCCTCCCTCTCTCCCTCTCTCCCTCCCTCTTTCCCTCTCTCCTCCCTCTCTCCCTCTCTCCTCCCTCTCTCTCTCTCTCTTTCTCTCCCCTACTGTGCTCCATTTAACTTCACAAACACAGTGTGCTACGCCCGCTCCCTCTGAACATCCCAATCCTCAGCTAATCTCATCTCTGTGAATCACAGAGGAAACGTCTGATCCAGCCACCACAAACCTATGGCAGTCCAATATTTACACAGGCCAGGCAACATCAGAGGAAGAAGCATGCCTCTGAAAAATATGTGAGGAAAATTCCCTCATATTTCAACCTACTGCCAAACTCACTGCTGCAGAAATCCCACTGGCTGAGGAGATATGTGCTTTGGCTGGGTGGGTAATTTATGTTATGGAAAGATATGTAGATTTATCATGAAAAGATTATATACCGTACCGGTGTTTGGTGTCTCAACAGTGAGTTATTGCATAGGGGGAAGAGGAATTGGTCCGGTATTTGCTTTCACAAGCATAGAGCATATCTAGCGTAGAGATAAGGGTATACAACAAATAGACTACAGGACAATACACATGCCCCCAAAATACCCATTAGTTGTGTCCGCTGATGCCCACATGACTATTCCACTTGGGAAATGACCTCTACCCAGAATGCCCCAACTCTCTCTCTCTCTAGACAGGGGTCATGTTCACTGACCTCACCATGCTATGTTCACTGACCTCACGTGGAGGGCACAGGGGTAGAGGAGACCAGTGTAGCAGTGTAGCTCCGGAGTGAAGTTTCCCCTTTGTACAGATCTAGGATCAGCTTCCTCTCCCCCAATCCTAACCTTAACCATTATAATAATAAAGTAATAATATAAAATGGGAAACTGACCTAACATCAGAATCTAGGGACAACTTCACCCTACCCCATGTGTGTACGCAGGGGGTGTTGCGGTGGATGTCCTCTCCATCTCTCTTTAAACATAGGAACACAGGCTCAAATTTAAAATCACATTATGTATCCAGAGATACATCAGAGAGGAAAATATTTACAGTGAGAAACCTTCTCCATGGGGGAGGAGAACGGAACGCCTGTGTGTGTGTGTGTGCTATCCAGTGTTACCATGTTTGTTCTTCTTCTGTGGTTTCCCCGAGGTGGGCTGCGTTGACGTCTGCAGGGACTCTAACTGCACACAAAACCTTTTATCTCCCAGACTCCCTTACTCCCTCCACCACCAGCCAGGACACACTTGTGGAGCACTAGACAGCACAGCACTGCAACGTTATTAGAATATTCCCTAGCGTAGTCCGTAACGCACTCAAAGAATCCTATTAATACCCGTTTACTATTAAACATGTAGGCTAACGCTAGTGCTACTACCACTATAATGAATATGCTCATATTAGCATCATTAGCATCATCTTCTGTGCACAGTCATGCACTCATAGACTTGTATTACTACCATTTACAAGGTAAACAGGTAGCTTGATGCTAATGCACCTTCCATTGTGCCTTTTACTAATATAATCTTCTCTACTCTGTAAAGCACTTACAGATTTGGTGTTACGATCCGGCACTGTTGGTCCTGCCCCGCTTGTTTCCCTTTTCCTTTTTTCCCCTGTGTGTGTTGTCTGTGTCTGTCTCCCCCTGCTGTGCAGCCCAGGCAGAGGATCTAGGTCAGGGGGCGTGGCCATTCTCTCTCATGCTCAGTTACCTCCAGCTGCGGCTCATTGTCACCAATCAACCAGCAGTTATCTACCCGGGCTGGACACCTCTCCAGCGCCAGTTCGTTCCTACACTACCTGTGGTAACTTGGCCCCGTACAGCAATCTCAGTCTAGTTGTTACTATCTCAGCATTATAGTTGTTTCTGCCACGTTTTGTAACCTGTCTCTCCTTCGACCAGATCCCGTCTGTTCCTGCTGCCTGCCTACCTGCCATTCCCACGCCGCAACCTGCTCATCTGTTGTCTGATATCCTCGTCATCCAGCTCTCCGGACTACTGGCTCTCCCCCCCACTCAGCTCCTACCCCGGTCTGAAGCTATTCCACCCTGAACTGTTTCTCTCTGCCAATTCACGCTGAATAAACGACATCCTAATTCACCCTCTGTTGTCCGTGTGTCCGTCTCTGCACCTGAGTCCCCACCAAGCCTAATAGAACGAACTGGCCAAACATGGACTCAGCAGAGATGCCACATGAAACAACGGGTGATGGCGTATAACGCGCCCTCCATTCACAGGGAATGTTATTGGGACAACACGACCAACTCATCCGGACTCTTGTGGATAACAACCAGCAGTTGTTGGATCAAGTATCTCATCTCACCTCTCAGGTAGCTAACCTGGTAACACTCACTACCCTTCCTCCCTCTGCTTCTCCTCCGCCTGTTCCTCCTACAGTGGCTCCAGGCTCGGCTTCCGCTCCTGCCCTTCGGGAACCCCCTACAACCTCACCCGAACCTTTCACCGGGGACCTGAACAAATGCCGTGGTTTCCTGCTTCAGTGCCGCTGGTGTTCCAACAGAAGCCCTGTCTTTCTCCCACGGAATCCTCAAAGGTACATTACGCACTGGGGGTTAATGAGGGCAAAGCTTTGATTTGGGCAGAAGCGGCTTGTTCTACTCAGCAGATTGCCAGCCTGTCGTTTGACGATTTTTCCTCTCAATTGAAAGTTGTGTTTGATCACCCGGACCATGCCGGGACCGCCACAAAGAGACTATTGAAGCTACGACAGGGCACGGGTAGCGTGGCTGAATACGCCATTGATTTTTGGACCTTGGCAGCCGATTCCAAGTGGAATGACGAAGCTCTTCAGGGAGCGTTTGTTAACGGTCTAAGTGACACGATTAAGAATGAACTAGCTGTTCGTGATGAGCCTGCTAACCTTCATGTTCTCGTTTCCCTTGCTACACGAATAGACAACAGGCTACGGGAGAGGAGACAGGAGAGGGGCGGTCGGGTCCACACCGCAGCGGATCCCTCCACGGAACTAGACGAGCCCATGCAGCTGGGCCGTGCTCGTCTGTCCCCTGCCGAAAAGGAACGGCGCATGCGGGCTGGTGAGTGCATGTACTGTGGGGACCGCACTCATTTCCTGGTTAACTGTCCGGTTCGCCCAAAAGACCAAGCTCGCAGGTAAAAGTGGGCGTACTTGCGAAGTGCTACACCTGACTCAATGCCCACAGCACCCCGTCTAGTTATCCCAGCTACAGTCCAGTTCAGGAATCTATCTCTCCCACTAGCTGCTCTCATCGACTCTGGTGCTGAGGATAGTTTCCTTGACGTTAACCTGGTCACTCAGGCTGAGATCCCTGTTAAGCCCCTGCCTAAGCCTATAACAGTAACCGCTATTGACGGCCATCAGTTTGCCAACATCACCCATCAAACTGTCCCCGTTTCTCTCATGCTGTCCGGCAATCACAAGGAAACCATCCAGTTTAAAGTAGTCTCCTCCTCGGCCTCCCCCTTATCCTCGGTTTCCCTTGGCTTAGCATTCACAACCCCCATATTGACTGGCAAAACCACAAAATACACAGTTGGAGCACTCACTGCCATTCTGTTTGCCTTGGGTCGGCTATTCCGCCCTCGGTAGGTTCCCCTGCTTCCCTGTCAAAACCCCAGACCTCTCTTCAGTCCCTGAGGAGTACCTGGACCTGGCCGAGGTATTCAGTAAGTCCAAGGCACTTTCATTACCACCTCATAGGCCATACGATTGCGCCTATTGAGTTACTGCCTGGAGCCCCTTTGCCGTCCAGTCGGCTTTTCAATCTGTCCCGTCCTGAGAGAGAAGCTATGGAAACCTACATAGGCGACTCCCTAGCCTCTGGCATCATTCGTCCCTCATCTTCCGCTGTTGGTGCTGGGTTCTTTTTTTGTAGAGAAGAAGGACAAAACATTACGCCCCTGCATTGACTACAGAGGACTTAATAACATCACAGTCAGAAATACGTACCCCCTGCCTCTCATCAACTCAGCATTTGAACCCCTTCATGGTGCCACCGTGTTTACCAAACTCGACCTACGTAACGCTTACCACCTCGTTAGGATCAGGCCGGAGACGAATGGAAGACTGGGTTCAATACCCCTCTCGGACACTTTGAATACCTAGTCATGCCATTCGGTCTCACTAACGCCCCAGCAGTGTTTCAGGCCATGATTAACGATGTGTTGAGGGATTTTCTACACCGTTTTGTGTTTGTCTATTTGGATGACATTCTAATATTCTCTAAGTCACAGGATGAACACGTCTCCCACGTCCGTCTGGTTCTCCAACGCCTCATGGAAAATAAACTGTATGTGAAAGCAGAAAAATGTGAGTTCCACCGGCAGTCCGTCCCCTTTTTGGGCTTTATTATCGAGCGGGACAAGTGTCACCAGACCCTGACAAGATCAGAGCGGTTGTGGAGTGGCCCACACCCACGTCTCGGAAGCAGCTACAACGCTTCCTGGGCTTCGCCAACTTCTACCGCCGCTTCATCAGGGTTTCAGCCAGTGGTTGCCCCCTGACCAAGCTCACCTCCCCTAAGGTGCCATTCCTGTGGACGCCTGAGGCCGAGTCAGCTGTGAGTACATTGAAGGAACTGTTCACCACCTCACCTGTTCTTATTCATCCAGACACTAGTTTGCAGTTTATTGTGGAAGTGGACGCCTCTGATTCGGGGGTGGGGGCAGTCCTGTCACAACGTTCCCCACGGACCAGAAGCTCCATCCTGTGGCCTTTTTCTCCAGGAGATTGACCCCTGCTGAGAAGAACTACGACGTGGGTAACCGGGAGTTGCTTGCTGTCAAGTTGGCGTTGGAGGAGTGGAGGCACTGGCTAGACGGAGCAGAGCAACCCTTCATAGTCTGGACAGACCACAAGAACCTGGCTTACATCCAGTCATCCAAGAGGCTGAACTCCCGTCAGGCCAGATGGGCTCTGTTCTTCAGCAGGTTCAAGTTTATTTTAACATATCGTCCTGGCACACGTAATGTCAAGCCTGATGCTCTCTCTCGCCAGTTTACAGACAATGAAGACTTCAGCAATCCTGAACCTGTTCTGCCCGCTTCCTGTTTGGTGGCGGCTGTTCACTGGGAAATCGAGTCCCTCGTCCGATCGGCACAAGAGTTGGAACCTGGACCGGCCGATGGCCCCCCCGACCTTCTCTATGTTCCCGCAGCCGTGCGGCCGCAAGTGCTCAACTGGATCCACACCTCACGATTCTCCTGCCACCCTGGTATGAACCGTACACTGTCGCTACTTAAGAGGCACTTTTGGTGGCCATCCGCCGAGGCTGACGTCCGGGAGTACGTGGCGGCCTGTTCCATCTGTGCCCAAAACAAGGCGTCCCACAGGGCTCCTTCGGGCCTGCTGCGGCCTCTCCCAGTCCCGAGTCGTCCTTGGTCTCACGTGGGCTTGGACTTCGTCACTGGACTTCCTATGTCTGAGGGTAATGACACCATACTCACCATCGTGGACAGATTCTCTAAATCTGCCCATTTTGTTGCATTACCAAAATTACCATCTGCCAGTGAGACAGCCGACCTTTTTGTCCTACATGTATTCCGTCCCCATGGAATACCTGTGGACATAGTGTCCGATAGAGGCCCACAGTTCATTTCTCGGGTATGGAAGGAGTTTTGTTCTGCTCTGGGTGCCTCTGTCAGTCTCTCATCAGGTTTTCATCCCCAGTCCAATGGCCAGACTGAGAGGACCAATCAGGACCTGGAGGCTGCTCTACGCTGTGTGACATCCCAGAACCCGTCCACCTGGGCCAAACATCTCCCGTGGGTCGAATATGCCCACAATTCCCTCACCTCCTCTGCCACCGGCCTCTCACCATTTGAGGCGGCTTTGGGGTACCAACCGCCATTGTTCCCCGTCTCAGGAAAGGGAGTTAGCCATCCCGTCAGTTCAGGATAACCCGTCGCTGCCGCAAGGTGTGGGTGGACACCCGTGAGGCCCTTCTACGGACAGCAGAGCGTAACAAGAGAGTGGCGGACAGGCACAGGGTAGTCGCTCCCCAGTTCCAGCCTGGTCAGCGAGTTTGGCTCTCCTCCAGCAACATCCCCCTGCGCACTGACTCCCGTAAGCTGTCGCCCCGGTATTTGGGTCCTTTCGAGATCGATTCCATCATCAACCCTTCGGCTGTTCGGTTGAAGCTTCCCCAGGCCATGAGAGTCCATCCTACATTTCACGTGTCCCAGCTGAAGCTGGTCTCCTCCAGCCCTTTGTGTCCGCCTGTGGATCCCCCTCCGCCACCGCGTGATTATTGACGACCATCCAGCCTACACGGTGCGGGAGACTGCTGGACGTCCGGAGGCGTGGTAGAGGGCTTCAGTACCTGGTGGACTGGGAGGGATACGGTCCCGAGGAGAGGTCCTGGATTCCCCCGACGATTTATACTGGATCCTCAGCTGGTGGCTGATTTCCATAGGGACCACCCTGACAAGCCGGGTGGGTCGCCGGGTGGCGCCCGTTGAGGGGGGTACTGTTACGATCCGGCACTGTTGGTCCTGCCCCGCTTGTTTCCCTTTTCCTTTTTTCCCCTGTGTGTGTTGTCTGTGTCTGTCTCCCCTGCTGTGCAGCCCAGGCAGAGGATCTAGGTCAGGGGGCGTGGCCATTCTCTCTCATGCTCAGTTACCTCCAGCTGCGGCTCATTGTCACCAATCAACCAGCAGTTATCTACCCGGGCTGGACACCTCTCCAGCGCCAGTTCGTTCCTACACTACCTGTGGTAACTTGGCCCCGTACAGCAATCTCAGTCTAGTTGTTACTATCTCAGCATTATAGTTGTTTCTGCCACGTTTTGTAACCTGTCTCTCCTTCGACCAGATCCCGTCTGTTCCTGCTGCCTGCCTACCTGCCATTCCCACGCCGCAACCTGCTCATCTGTTGTCTGATATCCTCGTCATCCAGCTCTCCGGACTACTGGCTCTCCCCCCCACTCAGCTCCTACCCCGGTCTGAAGCTATTCCACCCTGAACTGTTTCTCTCTGCCAATTCACGCTGAATAAACGACATCCTAATTCACCCTCTGTTGTCCGTGTGTCCGTCTCTGCACCTGAGTCCCCACCAAGCCTAATATTTGGATTCATACCATTAACAATGTAAACATGTAACCTAATGATAACACTATGAAAAATATAGTTTACCAAGCTACCAATTACTTCACACTGAAAGAAGTTAAGCTACACTAAAGCTACCCTTAAGAATAATATAGTTTTGGTATTTGGTATTTTATTAGGATCCCCATTAGCTGTTGCAAAAGCAGCAGCTACTCTTCCTGGGGTCCACACAAAACATGAAACATTACGTAATACAAAACATTAATAGACAAGAACAGCTCAAAGACAGAATTACATTTTAAAAAAGGCACATATCAATACATACACACAAACTATCTAGGTCAAATAGAGGAGAGGCATTGTGCCGTGAGGTGTTGCTTTATCTGTTTTTTGAAACCAGGTTTGCTGTTTATTTGAGCAATATGAGATGGAATGGAGTTCCATGCAATAATGGCTCTATATAAATCTGTACACTTTCTTGAATTTCTTATGGATTTGTGGACTGTGAAAAGACCCCTGGTGGCATGTCTGGTGGGGTAAGTGTGTGTGTCAGAGCTGTGTGTAAGTTGACTATGCAAACAATTTGGGATTTTCAACACATTCATGTTTCTTATAAAAAGAAGAAGTGATGCAGTCAGTCTCTCCTCAACTCTTAGCCAAGAGAGACTGGCATGCATAGTATTTATATCAGCCCTCTGATTACAATGAAGAGCAAAACGTGCCGCTCTGTTTTGGGCCAGCTGCAGCTTATCTAGGTATTTCCTTGCAGCACTTGACCACACGACTGGACAATAATCAAGATTAGACAAAACTAGAGCCTGCAGAACTTGCTTTTTGGAGTGTGGTGTCAAAAAAGCAGAGCATCTCTTTATTACGGACAGACCTGTCCCCATCTTTGCAACCATTTAATCTATATGTTTTGACCATGATAGTTTACAATCTAAGGTAACGCCAAGTAATTTAGTCTCCTCAATTGTTCAACAGCCACACCATTCATTACCAGATTCAGCTGAGGTCTAGAACTTACGGAATGATTTGTACCAAATACAATGCTCTTAGTTTTAGAGATGTTCAGGACCAGTTTATTAGTGGCCACCCATTCCAAAACAGATTGCAACTCTTTGTTAAGGGTTTCAGTGACTTCATTAGCTGTGGTTGCTGATGCGTATATGGTTGAATCATCATCATACATGGACACACATGCTTTGTCTAATGCCAGTGGCAGGTCATTGGTAAAAATAGAAAAGAGTAGAGGGCCTAGAGAGCTGCCCTGTGGTACACCACACTTTACACATTTGACATTAGAGAAGCATCCATTAAAGAAAACTATTTGAGTTCTATTAGATAGATAGCTCTGAATCCAAGATATGGCAGAGGTTGAAAAGCCATAACACATACGTTTTTTCAACAACAGGTTATGGTCAATAATATCAAAGGCTGCACTGAAATCTAACAGTACAGCTCCCACAATCTTCTTATTATCAATTTCTTTCAACCAATCATCTGTCATTTATGTCAGTGCAGTACATGTTGAGTGCCCTTCCCTATAAGCATGTTGAAAGTATGTTGCTAATTTGTTTACAGAGAAATAGCATTGTATTTGGTCAAACACCATTTTTTCCAACAGTTTGCTATGAGCTGGTAGCAAGCTTATAAGTCTACTGTTAGAACCAGTAAAGGCCACTTTACCATTCTTGGGTAGCGGAATTACTTTGGCTTCCCTCCAGGCCTGAGGACAAAGATTTTCCTCTAGGCTCAGATTAAAGATATGACAGATAGGAGTGGCTATAGAGTCAGCTACCATCCTCAGTAGCTTTCCATCTAAGTTATCAATGCTAGGAGGTTTGTCATTATTGATCGACAACAATAATTGTTCCACCTCTCCCACACTAACTTTACAAAATTCAAACTTGCAATGCTTGTCTTTAATTATTTGTTTTTTTATGCATGAATACGATGGCTCACTGTTCATTGTTGGCATTTCCTGGCTAAGTTTGCCCACTTTGCCAATGAAGTAATCATAAAAATAATTGGCAACATCTGTCACGTCTCCTCCTATTGCTCCCTTCCGGCGCTCTGATTCGCCGGTCTACTGAGCCACCGGTCTGAGCGCACCACCTCAGCAAACACAGGAATGGAAACCCAACACACCCTAATCACCTCCAGCGCACCTGCACCTCACCATCTCATCACCACCACTATATAACCCTGGACTGTTCAGTGTTGTGTTGTGTGTGATTGTTAGTGTCATGTCGTTTACTCACTCTTTGTTGTTCTCTTGCTCAGTGTTAAGTAAACCTTTACCTTGTTGATTCCTGCGTCTGTGTCCTGCCTCTTCGTATACTCAGTACTCGTCACAACATCAAATGGTTTTGTGATGAATAAGCCATCTGATTCGATGAAAGATGGAGTTGAATTTGTCTTGCTACCCATTATTTCATTTAAAGTACTAAAGTTTTTTTTCCCCATCATTCTTTATATCATTGATCTTGGCGTCATATTACAGTTTCTGCTTCTTTTTGTTGAGTTTAGTCACATAATTTCTAAATCTGCAGTAAGTCAACCAGTCAGATGTGCAGCCAGACTTATTAGCCACTCCTTTTGCCCCATCTCTTTCAACCATACAGTTTTTCAATTCCTCATCAATCCATGGAGCCTTAACAGTTCTAACAGTCAGTTTCCAGGTGCATGTTTATCAATAATTGGAAGAAGCAATTTCATAAATTCATCAATTGCAGCATCTGGATGCTGCTTATTAATCACATCAGACTAACATATGAGTCACAGCAAAATATTTTGTATGATCTCTTATACACAATTTTAGGCCCA